>NW_026138005.1:0-42500 GCF_019393585.1 Leptopilina boulardi
AACAAAAACTAAAATAATAATTTTAATAAAAAAACTTTTGAAAAATAATAATTTCGAGAAGTAACAGTTTTATTAAAATTAACAAAGAGAATAATTTTATTAAATGACATTTTTAATAAAATTAAAAAAAAATTTTTATAATAACAAAAACTAAAATAATAATTATAATAAAAAAACTTTTGAAAAATAATAATTTCGAGAAGTAACAGTTTTATTAAAATTAACAAAGAGAATAATTTTATTAAATGACACTTTTAATAAAATTAAAAAAAAATTTTTATAATAACAAAAACTAAAATAATAATTTTAATAAAAAACTTTTGAAAAATAATAATTTCGAGAAGTAACAATTTTATTAAAATTAACAAAGAGAATAATTTTATTAAATGACACTTTTAATAAAATTAAAAATAAAATTTTTATAATAACAAAAACTAAAATAATAATTTTAATAAAAAAACTTTTGAAAAATAATAATTTCGAGAAGTAACAATTTTATTAAAATTAACAAAGAGAATAATTTTATTAAATGACACTTTTAATAAAATTAAAAAAAATTTTTATAATAACAAAAACTAAAATAATAATTTTAATAAAAACTTTTGAAAAATAATAATTTCGAGAAGTAACAGTTTTATTAAAATTAACAAAGAGAATAATTTTATTAAATGACACTTTTAATAAAATTAAAAATAAAATTTTTATAATAACAAAAACTAAAATAATAATTATAATAAAAAAAACTTTTGGAAAATAATAATTTCGAGAAGTAACAATTTTATTAAAATTAACAAAGATAATAATTGTATTAAATGACACTTTTAATAAAATTAAAAATAAAATTTTTATAATAACAAAAACTAAAATAATAATTATAATAAAAAAAACTTTTGAAAAATAATAATTTCGAGAAGTAACAACTTTATTAAAATTAACAAAGAGAATAATTTTATTAAATGACACTTTTAATAAAATTAAAAATAAAATTTTTATAATAACAAAAACTAAAATAATAATTATAATAAAAAAAACTTTTGGAAAAAAATAATTTCGAGAAGTAACAATTTTATTAAAATTAACAAAGATAATAATTTTATTAAATGACACTTTTAATAAAATTAAAAATAAAATTTTTATAATAACAAAAACTAAAATAATAATTTTAATAAAAAAACATTTAGAAAATAATAATTTCGAGAAGTAACAGTTTTATTAAAATTAACAAAGAGAATAATTTTATTATTTACTAAAATTAAAAATAATATTTTTAAAATAACAAAAACTAAAATAACAATTTTAATAAAAACTTTTGAAAAATAATAATTTCGAGAAGTAACAGTTTAATTAAAATTAACAAAGAGAATAATTTTATTAAATGACATTTTTAATAAAATTAAAAAAAAAAATTTTATATTAACAAAAACTAAAATAATAATTATAATCAAAAAAACTTTTGAAAAATAATAATTTCGAGAAGTAACAGTTTTATTAAAATTAACAAAGAGAATAATTTTATTAAATGACACTTTTAATAAAATTAAAAAAAATTTTTATAATAACAAAAACTAAAATAACAATTTTAATAAAAACTTTTGGGTAATAATAATTTCGAGAAGTAACAATTTTATTAAAATTAACAAAGAGAATAATTTTATTAAATGACACTTTTAATAAAATTAAAAATAAAAGTTTTATAATAACAAAAACTAAAATAATAATTATAATAAAAAAAACTTTTGGAAAATAATATTTTCGAGAAGTAACAATTTTATTAAAATTAACAAAGATAATAATTATATTAAATGACACTTTTAATAAAATTAAAAATAAAATTTTTATAATAACAAAAACTAAAATAATAATTATAATAAAAAAAACTTTTGAAAAATAATAATTTCGAGAAGTAACAATTTTATTAAAATTAACAAAGAGAATAATTTTATTATTTACTAAAATTAAAAATAATATTTTTAAAATAACAAAAACTAAAATAACAATTTTAATAAAAACTTTTGAAAAATAATAATTTCGAGAAGTAACAGTTTTATTAAAATTAACAAAGAGAATAATTTTATTAAATGACACTTTTAATAAAATTAAAAAAAAATTTTTATAATAACAAAAACTAAAATAATAATTATAATCAAAAAAACTTTTGAAAAATAATAATTTCGAGAAGTAACAGTTTTATTAAAATTAACAAAGAGAATAATTTTATTAAATGACACTTTTAATAAAATTAAAAATAAAATTTTTATAATAACAAAAACTAAAATAACAATTTTAATAAAAACTTTTGAAAAATAATAATTTCGAGAAGTACCAGTTTTATTAAAATTAACAAAGAGAATAATTTTATTAAATGACACTTTTAATAAAATTAAAAATAAAATTTTTATAATAACAAAAACTAAAATAATAATTTTAATAAAAAAACTTTTGAAAAATAATAATTTCGAGAAGTAACAATTTTATTAACATTAACAAAGAGAATAATTTTATTAAATGACACTTTTAATAAAATTAAAATTTTTATAATAACAAAAACTAAAATAACAATTTTAATAAAAACTTTTGAAAAATAATAATTTCGAGAAGTAACAGTTTTATTAAAATTAACAAAGAGAATAATTTTATTAAATGACATTTTTAATAAAATTAAAAAAAAAATTTTTATATTAACAAAAACTAAAATAATAATTATAATCAAAAAAACTTTTGAAAAATAATAATTTCGAGAAGTACCAGTTTTATTAAAATTAACAAAGAGAATAATTTTATTAAATGACACTTTTAATAAAATTAAAAATAAAATTTTTATAATAACAAAAACTAAAATAATAATTTTAATAAAAAAACTTTTGAAAAATAATAATTTCGAGAAGTAACAATTTTATTAACATTAACAAAGAGAATAATTTTATTAAATGACACTTTTAATAAAATTAAAATTTTTATAATAACAAAAACTAAAATAACAATTTTAATAAAAACTTTTGAAAAATAATAATTTCGAGAAGTAACAGTTTTATTAAAATTAACAAAGAGAATAATTTTATTAAATGACACTTTTAATAAAATTAAAAATAAAATTTTTATAATAACAAAAACTAAAATAATAATTATAATAAAAAAAACTTTTGGAAAATAATAATTTCGAGAAGTAACAATTTTATTAAAATTAACAAAGATAATAATTGTATTAAATGACACTTTTAATAAAATTAAAAATAAAATTTTTATAATAACAAAAACTAAAATAATAATTATAATAAAAAAAACTTTTGAAAAATAATAATTTCGAGAAGTAACAACTTTATTAAAATTAACAAAGAGAATAATTTTATTAAATGACACTTTTAATAAAATTAAAAATAAAATTTTTATAATAACAAAAACTAAAATAATAATTATAATAAAAAAAACTTTTGGAAAAAAATAATTTCGAGAAGTAACAATTTTATTAAAATTAACAAAGATAATAATTTTATTAAATGACACTTTTAATAAAATTAAAAATAAAATTTTTATAATAACAAAAACTAAAATAATAATTTTAATAAAAAAACATTTAGAAAATAATAATTTCGAGAAGTAACAGTTTTATTAAAATTAACAAAGAGAATAATTTTATTATTTACTAAAATTAAAAATAATATTTTTAAAATAACAAAAACTAAAATAACAATTTTAATAAAAACTTTTGAAAAATAATAATTTCGAGAAGTAACAGTTTAATTAAAATTAACAAAGAGAATAATTTTATTAAATGACATTTTTAATAAAATTAAAAAAAAAAATTTTATATTAACAAAAACTAAAATAATAATTATAATCAAAAAAACTTTTGAAAAATAATAATTTCGAGAAGTAACAGTTTTATTAAAATTAACAAAGAGAATAATTTTATTAAATGACACTTTTAATAAAATTAAAAAAAAAATTTTTATAATAACAAAAACTAAAATAATAATTATAATAAAAAAACTTTTGGGTAATAATAATTTCGAGAAGTAACAATTTTATTAAAATTAACAAAGAGAATAATTTTATTAAATGACACTTTTAATAAAATTAAAAATAAAAGTTTTATAATAACAAAAACTAAAATAATAATTATAATAAAAAAAACTTTTGGAAAATAATATTTTCGAGAAGTAACAATTTTATTAAAATTAACAAAGATAATAATTATATTAAATGACACTTTTAATAAAATTAAAAATAAAATTTTTATAATAACAAAAACTAAAATAATAATTTTAATAAAAAAACTTTTGAAAAATAATAATTTCGAGAAGTAACAGTTTTATTAAAATTAACAAAGAGAATAATTTTATTAAATGACACTTTTAATAAAATTAAAAATAAAATTTTTATAATAACAAAAACTAAAATAACAATTTTAATAAAAACTTTTGAAAAATAATAATTTCGAGAAGTACCAGTTTTATTAAAATTAACAAAGATAATAATTTTATTAAATGACACTTTTAATAAAATTAAAAATAAAATTTTTATAATAACAAAAACTAAAATAATAATTTTAATAAAAAAACTTTTGAAAAATAATAATTTCAAAAAGTAACAGTTTTATTAAAATTAACAAAGAGAATAATTTTATTAAATGACATTTTTAATAAAATTAAAAAAAAAATTTTTATATTAACAAAAACTAAAATAATAATTATAATCAAAAAAACTTTTGAAAAATAATAATTTCGAGAAGTACCAGTTTTATTAAAATTAACAAAGAGAATAATTTTATTAAATGACACTTTTAATAAAATTAAAAACAAATTTTTATAATAACAAAAACTAAAATCACAATTTTAATAAAAACTTTTGAAAAATAATAATTTCGAGAAGTAACAATTTTATTAAAATTAACAAAGAGAATAATTTTATTAAATGACACTTTTACTAAAATTAAAAATAAAATTTTTATAATAACAAAAACTAAAATAACAATTTTAATAAAAACTTTTGAAAAATAATAATTTCGAGAAGTAACAATTTTATTAAAATTAACAAAGAGAATAATTTTATTAAATGACACTCTTAATAAAATTAAAAAAAAAAATTTTATAATTACAAAAACTAAAATAATAATTTTAATAAAAAAACTTTTGGAAAATAATAATTTCGAGAAGTAACAATTTTATTAAAATTAACAAAGATAATAGTTTTATTAAATGACACTTTTAATAAAATTAAAAATAAAATTTTTATAATAACAAAAACTAAAATAATAATTTTAATAAAAAAACTTTTGAAAAATAATAATTTCGAGAAGTAACAATTTTATTAAAATTAACAAAGAGAATAATTTTATTAAATGACACTTTTAATAAAATTAAAAAAAAATTTTTATAATAACAAAAACTAAAATAATAATTATAATCAAAAAAACTTTTGAAAAATAATAATTTCGAGAAGTAACAGTTTTATTAAAATTAACAAAGAGAATAATTTTATTAAATGACACTTTTAATAAAATTAAAAATAAAATTTTTATAATAACAAAAACTAAAATAACAATTTTAATAAAAACTTTTGAAAAATAATAATTTCGAAAAGTAACAGTTTTATTAAAATTAACAAAGAGAATAATTTTATTAAATGACATTTTTAATAAAATTAAAAATAAAATTTTTATAATAACAAAAACTAAAATAATAATTATAATAAAAAAAACTTTTGGAAAAAAATAATTTCGAGAAGTAACAATTTTATTAAAATTAACAAAGATAATAATTTTATTAAATGACACTTTTAATAAAATTAAAAATAAAATTTTTATAATAACAAAAACTAAAATAATAATTTTAATAAAAAAACATTTAGAAAATAATAATTTCGAGAAGTAACAGTTTTATTAAAATTAACAAAGAGAATAATTTTATTATTTACTAAAATTAAAAATAATATTTTTAAAATAACAAAAACTAAAATAACAATTTTAATAAAAACTTTTGAAAAATAATAATTTCGAGAAGTAACAGTTTAATTAAAATTAACAAAGAGAATAATTTTATTAAATGACATTTTTAATAAAATTAAAAAAAAAATTTTTATATTAACAAAAACTAAAATAATAATTATAATCAAAAAAACTTTTGAAAAATAATAATTTCGAGAAGTAACAGTTTTATTAAAATTAACAAAGAGAATAATTTTATTAAATGACACTTTTAATAAAATTAAAAAAAAAATTTTTATAATAACAAAAACTAAAATAATAATTATAATAAAAAAACTTTTGGGTAATAATAATTTCGAGAAGTAACAATTTTATTAAAATTAACAAAGAGAATAATTTTATTAAATGACACTTTTAATAAAATTAAAAATAAAAGTTTTATAATAACAAAAACTAAAATAATAATTATAATAAAAAAAACTTTTGGAAAATAATATTTTCGAGAAGTAACAATTTTATTAAAATTAACAAAGATAATAATTATATTAAATGACACTTTTAATAAAATTAAAAATAAAATTTTTATAATAACAAAAACTAAAATAATAATTTTAATAAAAAAACTTTTGAAAAATAATAATTTCGAGAAGTAACAGTTTTATTAAAATTAACAAAGAGAATAATTTTATTAAATGACACTTTTAATAAAATTAAAAATAAAATTTTTATAATAACAAAAACTAAAATAACAATTTTAATAAAAACTTTTGAAAAATAATAATTTCGAGAAGTACCAGTTTTATTAAAATTAACAAAGATAATAATTTTATTAAATGACACTTTTAATAAAATTAAAAATAAAATTTTTATAATAACAAAAACTAAAATAATAATTTTAATAAAAAAACTTTTGAAAAATAATAATTTCGAAAAGTAACAGTTTTTTTAAAATTAACAAAGAGAATAATTTTATTAAATGACATTTTTAATAAAATTAAAAAAAAATTTTTATAATAACAAAAACTAAAATAATAATTATAATCAAAAAAACTTTTGAAAAATAATAATTTCGAGAAGTACCAGTTTTATTAAAATTAACAAAGAGAATAATTTTATTAAATGACACTTTTAATAAAATTAAAAACAAATTTTTATAATAACAAAAACTAAAATAACAATTTTAATAAAAACTTTTGAAAAATAATAATTTCGAGAAGTAACAATTTTATTAAAATTAACAAAGAGAATAATTTTATTAAATGACACTTTTAATAAAATTAAAAATAAAATTTTTATAAAAACAAAAACTAAAATAATAATTTTAATAAAAAAACTTTTGAAAAATAATAATTTCGAGAAGTAACAGTTTTATTAAAATTAACAAAGAGAATAATTTTATTAAATGACACTTTTAACAAAATAAAAAAAAAATTTTTATAATAACAAAAACTAAAATAATAATTATAATAAAAAAACTTTTGGGTAATAATAATTTCGAGAAGTAACAATTTTATTAAAATTAACAAAGAGAATAATTTTATTAAATGACACTTTTAATAAAATTAAAAATAAAAGTTTTATAATAACAAAAACTAAAATAATAATTATAATAAAAAAAACTTTTGGAAAATAATATTTTCGAGAAGTAACAATTTTATTAAAATTAACAAAGATAATAATTATATTAAATGACACTTTTAATAAAATTAAAAATAAAATTTTTATAATAACAAAAACTAAAATAATAATTATAATAAAAAAAACTTTTGAAAAATAATAATTTCGAGAAGTAACAATTTTATTAAAATTAACAAAGAGAATAATTTTATTATTTACTAAAATTAAAAATAATATTTTTAAAATAACAAAAACTAAAATAACAATTTTAATAAAAACTTTTGAAAAATAATAATTTCGAGAAGTAACAGTTTTATTAAAATTAACAAAGAGAATAATTTTATTAAATGACACTTTTAATAAAATTAAAAAAAAAATTTTTATAATAACAAAAACTAAAATAATAATTATAATCAAAAAAACTTTTGGAAAATAATAATTTCGAGAAGTAACAATTTTATTAAAATTAACAAAGAGAATAATTTTATTAAATGACACTTTTAATAAAATTAAAAATAAAATTTTTATAATAACAAAAACTAAAATAACAATTTTAATAAAAACTTTTGAAAAATAATAATTTCGAGAAGTAACAGTTTTATTAAAATTAACAAAGAGAATAATTTTATTAAATGACACTTTTAATAAAATTAAAAAAAAAATTTTTATAATAACAAAAACTAAAATAATAATTATAATAAAAAAACTTTTGGGTAATAATAATTTCGAGAAGTAACAATTTTATTAAAATTAACAAAGAGAATAATTTTATTAAATGACACTTTTAATAAAATTAAAAAAAAATTTTTATAATAACTAAAACTAAAATAATATTTATAATAAAAAAAACTTTTGGAAAATAATAATTTCGAGAAGTAACAATTTTATTAAAATTAACAAAGAGAATAATTTTATTAAATGACACTCTTAATAAAATTTAAAAAAAAATTTTTATAATTACAAAAACTAAAATAATAACTTTTATAAAAAAACTTTTGGAAAATAATAATTTCGAGAAGTAACAATTTTATTAAAATTAACAAAGATAATAATTTTATTAAATGACACTTTTAATAAAATTAAAAATAAAATTTTTATAATAACAAAAACTAAAATAATAATTTTAATAAAAAAACTTTTGTAAAATAATAATTTCGAGAAGTAACAGTTATATTAAAATTAACAAAGAGAATAATTTTATTATTTACTAAAATTAAAAATAATATTTTTAAAATAACAAAAACTAAAATAACAATTTTAATAAAAACTTTTGAAAAATAATAATTTCGAGAAGTAACAGTTTTATTAAAATTAACAAAGAGAATAATTTTATTAAATGACATTTTTAATAAAATTAAAAAAAAAATTTTTATATTAACAAAAACTAAAATAATAATTATAATCAAAAAAACTTTTGAAAAATAATAATTTCGAGAAGTACCAGTTTTATTAAAATTAACAAAGAGAATAATTTTATTAAATGACACTTTTAATAAAATTAAAAATAAAATTTTTATAATAACAAAAACTAAAATAATAATTTTAATAAAAAAACTTTTGAAAAATAATAATTTCGAGAAGTAACAATTTTATTAACATTAATAAAGAGAATAATTTTATTAAATGACACTTTTAATAAAATTAAAATTTTTATAATAACAAAAACTAAAATAACAATTTTAATAAAAACTTTTGAAAAATAATAATTTCGAGAAGTAACAGTTTTATTAAAATTAACAAAGAGAATAATTTTATTAAATGACACTTTTAATAAAATTAAAAATAAAATTTTTATAATAACAAAAACTAAAATAATAATTATAATAAAAAAAACTTTTGGAAAATAATAATTTCGAGAAGTAACAATTTTATTAAAATTAACAAAGATAATAATTGTATTAAATGACACTTTTAATAAAATTAAAAATAAAATTTTTATAATAACAAAAACTAAAATAATAATTATAATAAAAAAAACTTTTGAAAAATAATAATTTCGAGAAGTAACAACTTTATTAAAATTAACAAAGAGAATAATTTTATTAAATGACACTTTTAATAAAATTAAAAATAAAATTTTTATAATAACAAAAACTAAAATAATAATTATAATAAAAAAAACTTTTGGAAAAAAATAATTTCGAGAAGTAACAATTTTATTAAAATTAACAAAGAGAATAATTTTATTAAATGACACTTTTAATAAAATTAAAAATAAAATTTTTATAATAACAAAAACTAAAATAATAATTATAATAAAAAAAACTTTTGAAAAATAATAATTTCGAGAAGTAACAATTTTATTAAAATTAACAAAGAGAATAATTTTATTATTTACTAAAATTAAAAATAATATTTTTAAAATAACAAAAACTAAAATAACAATTTTAATAAAAACTTTTGAAAAATAATAATTTCGAGAAGTAACAGTTTTATTAAAATTAACAAAGAGAATAATTTTATTAAATGACATTTTTAATAAAATTAAAAAAAAATTTTTTTAATAACAAAAACTAAAATAATAATTATAATCAAAAAAACTTTTGAAAAATAATAATTTCGAGAAGTAACAGTTTTATTAAAATTAACAAAGAGAATAATTTTATTAAATGACACTTTTAATAAAATTAAAAATAAAATTTTTATAATAACAAAAACTAAAATAACAATTTTAATAAAAACTTTTGAAAAATAATAATTTCGAAAAGTAACAGTTTTATTAAAATTAACAAAGAGAATAATTTTATTAAATGACACTTTTAATAAAATTAAAAAAAAAATTTTTATAATAACAAAAACTAAAATAATAATTATAATCAAAAAAACTTTTGGAAAATAATAATTTCGAGAAGTAACAATTTTATTAAAATTAACAAAGAGAATAATTTTATTAAATGACACTTTTAATAAAATTAAAAATAAAATTTTTATAATAACAAAAACTAAAATAACAATTTTAATAAAAACTTTTGAAAAATAATAATTTCGAGAAGTAACAGTTTTATTAAAATTAACAAAGAGAATAATTTTATTAAATGACACTTTTAATAAAATTAAAAAAAAAATTTTTATAATAACAAAAACTAAAATAATAATTATAATAAAAAAACTTTTGGGTAATAATAATTTCGAGAAGTAACAATTTTATTAAAATTAACAAAGAGAATAATTTTATTAAATGACACTTTTAATAAAATTAAAAAAAAATTTTTATAATAACTAAAACTAAAATAATATTTATAATAAAAAAAACTTTTGGAAAATAATAATTTCGAGAAGTAACAATTTTATTAAAATTAACAAAGAGAATAATTTTATTAAATGACACTCTTAATAAAATTTAAAAAAAAATTTTTATAATTACAAAAACTAAAATAATAACTTTTATAAAAAAACTTTTGGAAAATAATAATTTCGAGAAGTAACAATTTTATTAAAATTAACAAAGATAATAATTTTATTAAATGACACTTTTAATAAAATTAAAAATAAAATTTTTATAATAACAAAAACTAAAATAATAATTTTAATAAAAAAACTTTTGAAAAATAATAATTTCGAGAAGTAACAATTTTATTAACATTAACAAAGAGAATAATTTTATTAAATGACACTTTTAATAAAATTAAAATTTTTATAATAACAAAAACTAAAATAACAATTTTAATAAAAACTTTTGAAAAATAATAATTTCGAGAAGTAACAGTTTTATTAAAATTAACAAAGAGAATAATTTTATTAAATGACACTTTTAATAAAATTAAAAAAAAAATTTTTATAATAACAAAAACTAAAATAATAATTATAATAAAAAAACTTTTGGGTAATAATAATTTCGAGAAGTAACAATTTTATTAAAATTAACAAAGAGAATAATTTTATTAAATGACACTTTTAATAAAATTAAAAATAAAAGTTTTATAATAACAAAAACTAAAATAATAATTATAATAAAAAAAACTTTTGGAAAATAATATTTTCGAGAAGTAACAATTTTATTAAAATTAACAAAGATAATAATTATATTAAATGACACTTTTAATAAAATTAAAAATAAAATTTTTATAATAACAAAAACTAAAATAATAATTTTAATAAAAAAACTTTTGAAAAATAATAATTTCGAGAAGTAACAGTTTTATTAAAATTAACAAAGAGAATAATTTTATTAAATGACACTTTTAATAAAATTAAAAATAAAATTTTTATAATAACAAAAACTAAAATAACAATTTTAATAAAAACTTTTGAAAAATAATAATTTCGAGAAGTACCAGTTTTATTAAAATTAACAAAGACAATAATTTTATTAAATGACACTTTTAATAAAATTAAAAATAAAATTTTTATAATAACAAAAACTAAAATAATAATTTTAATAAAAAAACTTTTGAAAAATAATAATTTCGAAAAGTAACAGTTTTATTAAAATTAACAAAGAGAATAATTTTATTAAATGACATTTTTAATAAAATTAAAAAAAAATTTTTATAATAACAAAAACTAAAATAATAATTATAATCAAAAAAACTTTTGAAAAATAATAATTTCGAGAAGTACCAGTTTTATTAAAATTAACAAAGAGAATAATTTTATTAAATGACACTTTTAATAAAATTAAAAACAAATTTTTATAATAACAAAAACTAAAATAACAATTTTAATAAAAACTTTTGAAAAATAATAATTTCGAGAAGTAACAATTTTATTAAAATTAACAAAGAGAATAATTTTATTAAATGACACTTTTAATAAAATTAAAAATAAAATTTTTATAAAAACAAAAACTAAAATAATAATTTTAATAAAAAAACTTTTGAAAAATAATAATTTCGAGAAGTAACAGTTTTATTAAAATTAACAAAGAGAATAATTTTATTAAATGACACTTTTAACAAAATAAAAAAAAAATTTTTATAATAACAAAAACTAAAATAATAATTATAATAAAAAAACTTTTGGGTAATAATAATTTCGAGAAGTAACAATTTTATTAAAATTAACAAAGAGAATAATTTTATTAAATGACACTTTTAATAAAATTAAAAATAAAATTTTTATAATAACAAAAACTAAAATAATAATTATAATAAAAAAAACTTTTGGAAAATAATAATTTCGAGAAGTAACAATTTTATTAAAATTAACAAAGATAATAATTGTATTAAATGACACTTTTAATAAAATTAAAAATAAAATTTTTATAATAACAAAAACTAAAATAATAATTATAATAAAAAAAACTTTTGAAAAATAATAATTTCGAGAAGTAACAACTTTATTAAAATTAACAAAGAGAATAATTTTATTAAATGACACTTTTAATAAAATTAAAAATAAAATTTTTATAATAACAAAAACTAAAATAATAATTATAATAAAAAAAACTTTTGGAAAAAAATAATTTCGAGAAGTAACAATTTTATTAAAATTAACAAAGATAATAATTTTATTAAATGACACTTTTAATAAAATTAAAAATAAAATTTTTATAATAACAAAAACTAAAATAATAATTTTAATAAAAAAACATTTAGAAAATAATAATTTCGAGAAGTAACAGTTTTATTAAAATTAACAAAGAGAATAATTTTATTATTTACTAAAATTAAAAATAATATTTTTAAAATAACAAAAACTAAAATAACAATTTTAATAAAAACTTTTGAAAAATAATAATTTCGAGAAGTAACAGTTTAAGTAAAATTAACAAAGAGAATAATTTTATTAAATGACATTTTTAATAAAATTAAAAAAAAAAATTTTATATTAACAAAAACTAAAATAATAATTATAATCAAAAAAACTTTTGAAAAATAATAATTTCGAGAAGTAACAGTTTTATTAAAATTAACAAAGAGAATAATTTTATTAAATGACACTTTTAATAAAATTAAAATTTTTATAATAACAAAAACTAAAATAACAATTTTAATAAAAACTTTTGGGTAATAATAATTTCGAGAAGTAACAATTTTATTAAAATTAACAAAGAGAATAATTTTATTAAATGACACTTTTAATAAAATTAAAAATAAAAGTTTTATAATAACAAAAACTAAAATAATAATTATAATAAAAAAAACTTTTGGAAAATAATATTTTCGAGAAGTAACAATTTTATTAAAATTAACAAAGATAATAATTATATTAAATGACACTTTTAATAAAATTAAAAATAAAATTTTTATAATAACAAAAACTAAAATAATAATTATAATAAAAAAAACTTTTGAAAAATAATAATTTCGAGAAGTAACAATTTTATTAAAATTAACAAAGAGAATAATTTTATTATTTACTAAAATTAAAAATAATATTTTTAAAATAACAAAAACTAAAATAACAATTTTAATAAAAACTTTTTAAAAATAATAATTTCGAGAAGTAACAGTTTTATTAAAATTA
Organism: Leptopilina boulardi; assembly: GCF_019393585.1. Lineage (NCBI taxonomy): Eukaryota > Metazoa > Arthropoda > Insecta > Hymenoptera > Figitidae > Leptopilina > Leptopilina boulardi. Next base: position 13,949 of record NW_026138005.1, read on the forward strand.
ACAAAGAGAATAATTTTATTAAATGACATTTTTAATAAAATTAAAAAAAAATTTTTTTAATAACAAAAACTAAAATAATAATTATAATCAAAAAAACTTTTGAAAAATAATAATTTCGAGAAGTAACAGTTTTATTAAAATTAACAAAGAGAATAATTTTATTAAATGACACTTTTAATAAAATTAAAAATAAAATTTTTATAATAACAAAAACTAAAATAACAATTTTAATAAAAACTTTTGAAAAATAATAATTTCGAAAAGTAACAGTTTTATTAAAATTAACAAAGAGAATAATTTTATTAAATGACACTTTTAATAAAATTAAAAAAAAAATTTTTATAATAACAAAAACTAAAATAATAATTATAATCAAAAAAACTTTTGGAAAATAATAATTTCGAGAAGTAACAATTTTATTAAAATTAACAAAGAGAATAATTTTATTAAATGACACTTTTAATAAAATTAAAAATAAAATTTTTATAATAACAAAAACTAAAATAACAATTTTAATAAAAACTTTTGAAAAATAATAATTTCGAGAAGTAACAGTTTTATTAAAATTAACAAAGAGAATAATTTTATTAAATGACACTTTTAATAAAATTAAAAAAAAAATTTTTATAATAACAAAAACTAAAATAATAATTATAATAAAAAAACTTTTGGGTAATAATAATTTCGAGAAGTAACAATTTTATTAAAATTAACAAAGAGAATAATTTTATTAAATGACACTCTTAATAAAATTTAAAAAAAAATTTTTATAATTACAAAAACTAAAATAATAACTTTTATAAAAAAACTTTTGGAAAATAATAATTTCGAGAAGTAACAATTTTATTAAAATTAACAAAGATAATAATTTTATTAAATGACACTTTTAATAAAATTAAAAATAAAATTTTTATAATAACAAAAACTAAAATAATAATTTTAATAAAAAAACTTTTGAAAAATAATAATTTCGAGAAGTAACAATTTTATTAACATTAACAAAGAGAATAATTTTATTAAATGACACTTTTAATAAAATTAAAATTTTTATAATAACAAAAACTAAAATAACAATTTTAATAAAAACTTTTGAAAAATAATAATTTCGAGAAGTAACAGTTTTATTAAAATTAACAAAGAGAATAATTTTATTAAATGACACTTTTAATAAAATTAAAAATAAAATTTTTATAATAACAAAAACTAAAATAATAATTATAATAAAAAAAACTTTTGGAAAATAATAATTTCGAGAAGTAACAATTTTATTAAAATTAACAAAGATAATAATTGTATTAAATGACACTTTTAATAAAATTAAAAATAAAATTTTTATAATAACAAAAACTAAAATAATAATTATAATAAAAAAAACTTTTGAAAAATAATAATTTCGAGAAGTAACAACTTTATTAAAATTAACAAAGAGAATAATTTTATTAAATGACACTTTTAATAAAATTAAAAATAAAATTTTTATAATAACAAAAACTAAAATAATAATTATAATAAAAAAAACTTTTGGAAAAAAATAATTTCGAGAAGTAACAATTTTATTAAAATTAACAAAGATAATAATTTTATTAAATGACACTTTTAATAAAATTAAAAATAAAATTTTTATAATAACAAAAACTAAAATAATAATTTTAATAAAAAAACATTTAGAAAATAATAATTTCGAGAAGTAACAGTTTTATTAAAATTAACAAAGAGAATAATTTTATTATTTACTAAAATTAAAAATAATATTTTTAAAATAACAAAAACTAAAATAACAATTTTAATAAAAACTTTTGAAAAATAATAATTTCGAGAAGTAACAGTTTAATTAAAATTAACAAAGAGAATAATTTTATTAAATGACATTTTTAATAAAATTAAAAAAAAAAATTTTATATTAACAAAAACTAAAATAATAATTATAATCAAAAAAACTTTTGAAAAATAATAATTTCGAGAAGTAACAGTTTTATTAAAATTAACAAAGAGAATAATTTTATTAAATGACACTTTTAATAAAATTAAAAAAAAAATTTTTATAATAACAAAAACTAAAATAATAATTATAATAAAAAAACTTTTGGGTAATAATAATTTCGAGAAGTAACAATTTTATTAAAATTAACAAAGAGAATAATTTTATTAAATGACACTTTTAATAAAATTAAAAATAAAAGTTTTATAATAACAAAAACTAAAATAATAATTATAATAAAAAAAACTTTTGGAAAATAATATTTTCGAGAAGTAACAATTTTATTAAAATTAACAAAGATAATAATTATATTAAATGACACTTTTAATAAAATTAAAAATAAAATTTTTATAATAACAAAAACTAAAATAATAATTATAATAAAAAAAACTTTTGAAAAATAATAATTTCGAGAAGTAACAATTTTATTAAAATTAACAAAGAGAATAATTTTATTATTTACTAAAATTAAAAATAATATTTTTAAAATAACAAAAACTAAAATAACAATTTTAATAAAAACTTTTGAAAAATAATAATTTCGAGAAGTAACAGTTTTATTAAAATTAACAAAGAGAATAATTTTATTAAATGACACTTTTAATAAAATTAAAAAAAAAATTTTTATAATAACAAAAACTAAAATAATAATTATAATCAAAAAAACTTTTGGAAAATAATAATTTCGAGAAGTAACAATTTTATTAAAATTAACAAAGAGAATAATTTTATTAAATGACACTTTTAATAAAATTAAAAATAAAATTTTTATAATAACAAAAACTAAAATAACAATTTTAATAAAAACTTTTGAAAAATAATAATTTCGAGAAGTAACAGTTTTATTAAAATTAACAAAGAGAATAATTTTATTAAATGACACTTTTAATAAAATTAAAAAAAAAATTTTTATAATAACAAAAACTAAAATAATAATTATAATAAAAAAACTTTTGGGTAATAATAATTTCGAGAAGTAACAATTTTATTAAAATTAACAAAGAGAATAATTTTATTAAATGACACTTTTAATAAAATTAAAAAAAAATTTTTATAATAACTAAAACTAAAATAATATTTATAATAAAAAAAACTTTTGGAAAATAATAATTTCGAGAAGTAACAATTTTATTAAAATTAACAAAGAGAATAATTTTATTAAATGACACTCTTAATAAAATTTAAAAAAAAATTTTTATAATTACAAAAACTAAAATAATAACTTTTATAAAAAAACTTTTGGAAAATAATAATTTCGAGAAGTAACAATTTTATTAAAATTAACAAAGATAATAATTTTATTAAATGACACTTTTAATAAAATTAAAAATAAAATTTTTATAATAACAAAAACTAAAATAATAATTTTAATAAAAAAACTTTTGTAAAATAATAATTTCGAGAAGTAACAGTTATATTAAAATTAACAAAGAGAATAATTTTATTATTTACTAAAATTAAAAATAATATTTTTAAAATAACAAAAACTAAAATAACAATTTTAATAAAAACTTTTGAAAAATAATAATTTCGAGAAGTAACAGTTTTATTAAAATTAACAAAGAGAATAATTTTATTAAATGACACTTTTAATAAAATTAAAAATAAAATTTTTATAATAACAAAAACTAAAATAATAATTATAATAAAAAAAACTTTTGGAAAATAATAATTTCGAGAAGTAACAATTTTATTAAAATTAACAAAGATAATAATTGTATTAAATGACACTTTTAATAAAATTAAAAATAAAATTTTTATAATAACAAAAACTAAAATAATAATTATAATAAAAAAAACTTTTGAAAAATAATAATTTCGAGAAGTAACAACTTTATTAAAATTAACAAAGAGAATAATTTTATTAAATGACACTTTTAATAAAATTAAAAATAAAATTTTTATAATAACAAAAACTAAAATAATAATTATAATAAAAAAAACTTTTGGAAAAAAATAATTTCGAGAAGTAACAATTTTATTAAAATTAACAAAGATAATAATTTTATTAAATGACACTTTTAATAAAATTAAAAATAAAATTTTTATAATAACAAAAACTAAAATAATAATTTTAATAAAAAAACATTTAGAAAATAATAATTTCGAGAAGTAACAGTTTTATTAAAATTAACAAAGAGAATAATTTTATTATTTACTAAAATTAAAAATAATATTTTTAAAATAACAAAAACTAAAATAACAATTTTAATAAAAACTTTTGAAAAATAATAATTTCGAGAAGTAACAGTTTAATTAAAATTAACAAAGAGAATAATTTTATTAAATGACATTTTTAATAAAATTAAAAAAAAAATTTTATATTAACAAAAACTAAAATAATAATTATAATCAAAAAAACTTTTGAAAAATAATAATTTCGAGAAGTAACAGTTTTATTAAAATTAACAAAGAGAATAATTTTATTAAATGACACTTTTAATAAAATTAAAAAAAAAATTTTTATAATAACAAAAACTAAAATAATAATTATAATAAAAAAACTTTTGGGTAATAATAATTTCGAGAAGTAACAATTTTATTAAAATTAACAAAGAGAATAATTTTATTAAATGACACTTTTAATAAAATTAAAAATAAAAGTTTTATAATAACAAAAACTAAAATAATAATTATAATAAAAAAAACTTTTGGAAAATAATATTTTCGAGAAGTAACAATTTTATTAAAATTAACAAAGATAATAATTATATTAAATGACACTTTTAATAAAATTAAAAATAAAATTTTTATAATAACAAAAACTAAAATAATAATTATAATAAAAAAAACTTTTGAAAAATAATAATTTCGAGAAGTAACAATTTTATTAAAATTAACAAAGAGAATAATTTTATTATTTACTAAAATTAAAAATAATATTTTTAAAATAACAAAAACTAAAATAACAATTTTAATAAAAACTTTTGAAAAATAATAATTTCGAGAAGTAACAGTTTTATTAAAATTAACAAAGAGAATAATTTTATTAAATGACACTTTTAATAAAATTAAAAAAAAAATTTTTATAATAACAAAAACTAAAATAATAATTATAATCAAAAAAACTTTTGGAAAATAATAATTTCGAGAAGTAACAATTTTATTAAAATTAACAAAGAGAATAATTTTATTAAATGACACTTTTAATAAAATTAAAAATAAAATTTTTATAATAACAAAAACTAAAATAACAATTTTAATAAAAACTTTTGAAAAATAATAATTTCGAGAAGTAACAGTTTTATTAAAATTAACAAAGAGAATAATTTTATTAAATGACACTTTTAATAAAATTAAAAAAAAAATTTTTATAATAACAAAAACTAAAATAATAATTATAATAAAAAAACTTTTGGGTAATAATAATTTCGAGAAGTAACAATTTTATTAAAATTAACAAAGAGAATAATTTTATTAAATGACACTTTTAATAAAATTAAAAAAAAATTTTTATAATAACTAAAACTAAAATAATATTTATAATAAAAAAAACTTTTGGAAAATAATAATTTCGAGAAGTAACAATTTTATTAAAATTAACAAAGAGAATAATTTTATTAAATGACACTCTTAATAAAATTTAAAAAAAAATTTTTATAATTACAAAAACTAAAATAATAACTTTTATAAAAAAACTTTTGGAAAATAATAATTTCGAGAAGTAACAATTTTATTAAAATTAACAAAGATAATAATTTTATTAAATGACACTTTTAATAAAATTAAAAATAAAATTTTTATAATAACAAAAACTAAAATAATAATTTTAATAAAAAAACTTTTGTAAAATAATAATTTCGAGAAGTAACAGTTATATTAAAATTAACAAAGAGAATAATTTTATTATTTACTAAAATTAAAAATAATATTTTTAAAATAACAAAAACTAAAATAACAATTTTAATAAAAACTTTTGAAAAATAATAATTTCGAGAAGTAACAGTTTTATTAAAATTAACAAAGAGAATAATTTTATTAAATGACATTTTTAATAAAATTTAAAAAAAATTTTTATATTAACAAAAACTAAAATAATAATTATAATCAAAAAAACTTTTGAAAAATAATAATTTCGAGAAGTAACAATTTTATTAAAATTAACAAAGAGAATAATTTTATTAAATGACACTTTTAATAAAATTAAAAACAAATTTTTATAATAACAAAAACTAAAATAACAATTTTAATAAAAACTTTTGAAAAATAATAATTTCGAGAAGTAACAATTTTATTAAAATTAACAAAGAGAATAATTTTATTAAATGACACTTTTAATAAAATTAAAAATAAAATTTTTATAATAACAAAAACTAAAATAATAATTTTAATAAAAAAACTTTTGAAAAATAATAATTTCGAGAAGTAACAATTTTATTAACATTAACAAAGAGAATAATTTTATTAAATGACACTTTTAATAAAATTAAAATTTTTATAATAACAAAAACTAAAATAATAATTTTAATAAAAAAACTTTTGAAAAATAATAATTTCGAGAAGTAACAATTTTATTAACATTAACAAAGAGAATAATTTTATTAAATGACACTTTTAATAAAATTAAAATTTTTATAATAACAAAAACTAAAATAACAATTTTAATAAAAACTTTTGAAAAATAATAATTTCGAGAAGTAACAGTTTTATTAAAATTAACAAAGAGAATAATTTTATTAAATGACACTTTTAATAAAATTAAAAAAAAAATTTTTATAATAACAAAAACTAAAATAATAATTATAATAAAAAAACTTTTGGGTAATAATAATTTCGAGAAGTAACAATTTTATTAAAATTAACAAAGAGAATAATTTTATTAAATGACACTTTTAATAAAATTAAAAATAAAAGTTTTATAATAACAAAAACTAAAATAATAATTATAATAAAAAAAACTTTTGGAAAATAATATTTTCGAGAAGTAACAATTTTATTAAAATTAACAAAGATAATAATTATATTAAATGACACTTTTAATAAAATTAAAAATAAAATTTTTATAATAACAAAAACTAAAATAATAATTTTAATAAAAAAACTTTTGAAAAATAATAATTTCGAGAAGTAACAGTTTTATTAAAATTAACAAAGAGAATAATTTTATTAAATGACACTTTTAATAAAATTAAAAATAAAATTTTTATAATAACAAAAACTAAAATAACAATTTTAATAAAAACTTTTGACCCTGCCGATGGTTGTCCACTGCCAAGAATCGTGTAAATTCTTGGTAGACCTTGTCGTGGTGGTGGGGCTTTTTACCAAAGGACAACCAGCAACCAGGGTGGTTCCCTGACCAAATAAACCAAAAAAAAATTCTAAATGAAATGAGTAAAGAAATTGGTGTTTTAACCCAAGGAGGAACCCCGCAAGGGGACAATACTCCCACTGATTCTGATCGGGTGAAAGCCTCGGTAGTCAGTGCAGGCCCCACGGATTTTGGGGGTGGCCAAAACAAAAATTTGAATGGGAATACGGGCAATAGCTTCGAGTTCAACGTTGCTGAACAATTCGAATTGATCCCAAAAATTTTGGAAAATATGCGTCATGCCTGTAAGAAACAGAAGAACATCAGCAGGGATGTTCAGGACGGAATGGCCGCTTTGGGGAAGGCGTTCGAAGTAATTCGCAGTAATCTGCGTTTTATACCAGAACCCTTCATTAGCTCAGACGTACCAAATTCCAATTTAAGAACTCCTGTGATGAAGACGCATGCTGCATCCAGTGCGTGTATGTCGAATGACCTAAAAAAGCGTCGTAGAGAGTGTGGAAGCCCAGAGGCTGGTTCTCTCATTACGACACCGAAAGAAAAGAGGGTCAAGAGCAAGGATGTCTCTTTGAACACTCTCGCCCTGCAGACGGAGGTAGGTGAGGTGAGTCTGGTTACAGCCACCAAGAAATCTTTTGCGGAAGCCACTTCTGGAAAAGAAGTGGAGAATGGTGACGGCTTCAAAACCGTAACCAATAAAAAACAAGAGGCTCGCAAAAAAAAGGCCTTGAAGAAAAAGGAAAGGAGCACGCTTCGGAAAAATCCCCCAAAGCGTCTCAGAACCACGGAGGCAGTTAATATCTCGGCGGAGAACTCTGAGTCCTATGCCGAGATCCTAAAACTGATGAAGACTTCGGTTAAACCGGAGGAAACTGGTACCGAGGTTCTGAGAATCAGAAGAACTCTCAAAAAGGAGGTTCTTCTTGTTGTAAGAAAAGGGGGGGAAACTTCCAAGTTTGCTGAAAAGCTTACCTCCGTCTTGCATGACAAGGCAGATGTTACGGCCCTTATTAACAGAAGGACCATAGAGATAAGGGAACTGGATGAAACCACAACCGAAGAGGACGTGGTTTCTGCTGTTAAGGAAACGTTGCAAAAGTCGGATACAGAAATGACTTGTCGACTTTTGCCACGTTTCAGCGGAACGAAGGTGGCACTGATTCGTCTGTCTGAAGTAGATAGCGAATCTCTAATAAAATTAGGGAAAATAAGAATTGGGTGGATTAACGCAGCAATTCGGGAACACTTAGAAGTGGCAAGGTGCTTAAGGTGCCTTGCATATGGCCACGTGACTCGCTCATGCAAGGGCCCCGATAGAACAAACAACTGTCGGAGATGCGGCGAAGCAGGTCATTTTGCAAAAACTTGCCCTAAGGAAAAAAGACCGCAGTGCTTAACGTGCACCGATTTAGGGAAAGAAGAAACGAACCATGTCGGTGGGAGAAATTCTTGCCCGGTTTACAAGGAGGAACTGGAGAGGCTTAAAAGGGCAAATCCTTAAAGCTTCTCCAGGTCAACCTGCATACAAGTAAGGATGCACAGGTCCTCCTGATGCAAACAGCCAGGGAATATGAGATCGATATCCTGTTCTGCAGTGAGCAGTATCGAGGAAGCGATCTCGCTCCCTGGTATCAGGACAAGGCGAAGAGAGCCGCCATCAAGGTGTGCAACCCAGAATTGCGGGTTGACAAGTTCCTGGAGACGAGCAGTGGATTTGTTTGGGTGGAGGTGGCTAACATACGTATGTATAGCTGCTACTTCTCGCCAAATGATCCACTGACAGACTTCGAATCCGATATACAGGACCTCGAATCGAGCCTTCGTCAATCCAAGTTGGATGTTCTCGTCACTGGTGACTTTAATGCAAAGTCTCCAGAATGGGGCGAGACAAGGCTCGATAAAAGAGGAATTCTGACCGGCGAAATGATCTCCAGGAACGACTTAGTAGTTGCGAACCGGGGGAGAACATGGACGTTTCGGAGGGATGCGATCGGATCCATTATAGATCTAACGATCGCATCCTCCAAAATATTTAGCCGCATATGCGACTGGCGGGTCTCTGAGGATTATACCGCAAGTGACCACCAGTACATCGAGTTCTCAGTCTCAGTGGGAGACACACGAGGAGGCAGAAGACAGGAAGCTCCTAGTCGAAAAAGCCCCTCGTGGAACACTAAGAGACTCGACAAGGAGAAGTTCGGCCAGTCCCTTCTAGAAGCCCGCTTAATTCAAGAGTTGGGCTGGGTAAGGAGGCCGAACAGTCTTGATGGGGAAGTGCGGGCGGTGAGAAATATAATTGTCACCGCCTGCGATGCGTCAATGCCGCGTCGCAATGGCACATTCCCCAAGAAGAGATCCTTGCACTGGTGGTCAGAAAGGTTGGCCTCCTTGCGAAAGGCATGTTTCAGAGCAAGAAGGACATATACCCGATCTAAGGGAGATCCTTTGCTCAAGGAAGCATTCAAGGAGGCCAAAAGAAACCTCAAGAAAGAGATCCGCGCGTCGCGACGCCGTAGCTGGAAGGACCTAATCGAGGACGTCGAGAAGGACCCATGGGGTCTGGCTTTTAAAATCGTTACTAAGAAATTAGTAACGAGGCAAAAGACCCCCGGCCTGGACAATCCCGATTGGGTCAGAAAGGTAATAAAAGCCCTGTTTCCTCCTGCAGAGCCGTGGCTTAGGAAGGACTGGAGTTCTTGCGTAGTCACAGGGGAAGAACTCTTTACTCTTGAAGAATTGGAATCAGCAGGTAGAAGATTGAAGACAGGCAAGGCGCCTGGAATCGATGGGATAAGCAACAAGATCCTAAAAGAGGTGATTGTTGCTTCCCCCCAGATTTTGCTGGACATCTTCAATCGCTGCCTAGAGAGAGGAGAGTTCTTTCCAGACTGGAAGAGGCAAAGGCTAGTCCTCCTAAGAAAGGGTGACAAACCTCTAGATAAGGTCTCATCCTACAGGCCTATATGCCTGTTGGATACGATGGGCAAACTTCTAGAGGACATGGTTCTGCAGAGAATGCAATCTCACTTGACCGGAGAGAATAGTCTATCCGATAACCAATTTGGATTCCGCAAAGGTCGGTCCACAGTTGATGCCATAAAGGCAGTTGTGGACCTCGCCAGAGAAGGGAAAAACAAATTGGGTCCAGATAAGAAGAAGAGCTTCTGCGCGTTGGTAGCAATCGACATACGGAACGCGTTCAATTCCGCGAGATGGGAAGATCTCATCGAGTCGATGATACAGAAGGGTATACCGCCCTACCTGTTGCGGATAATGGATAATTATCTAAGCGACAGGTGGGTTATTTACGAGGGAGACACCTGCATTCTCAAGGAAGAGATGCAGCGTGGGGCCCCTCAAGGCTCGAGGGTAGGACCATTTTTATGGAATGTATCTTATGATGACTTCCTGAGAATGGACCTGCCCGAAGGTGCGGTGATCGTCGGCTTTGCGGACGACGCGTTGATCGTGTGCACTGCCGACTCGGCGGAAGCTCTGGGGACATTGGTGAACGAATGTCTGCGGCTAGCAAAATGCTGGCTGGAAACCAGAGGTCTTCAAATGGCCCTGGAAAAGACCGAAGCATTGCTGGTCACAGACAGACGTGGTTATAAATCCCCACGAATCGTGATAGACGAATTCGAGGTCAAGTGGAGGAGACAGATAAAGTACCTTGGTGTGGAACTGGATGGAAGGTTAAACTTCCATCACCACATGGCTACGGCGTCGAACAAGGCGATCGAATGTGCGGCTAATTTAGCACGGGTGATGCCAAATGTTGGAGGCCCCCGTGAAAAGAAAAGGAGACTGGTGGCGAGTGTCGCCCACGCTAAGCTGCTTTACGCAGCGCCAGCGTGGGCCCCCTCCCTGAGAACAAACAGATGTTCAACCATCTGTAAAAAGATGCTGTCCGCGCAGAGGTGCATTACTTCACGTATCGCCTCTGCTTATCGGACAGTATCTACGAGCGCTGTGCAGGTCCTTGCAAGTGTCCCGCCAGCAGATCTTTTGGCGCTTGAGAGGGAGGAAATTATCCTCCTTCTCAAAGAGGCGAATTCCTCTGAAGAGGAAGATCGACCCAGCAAGGACCGCATCCGCTTCGAAGCGAGGCACAGGCTCGTCGAAAAATGGCAACGAAGATGGGACGGGGAGGTAAAAGGTCGATGCACTTATCGCCTTATACCGACACTCGCCACTTGGTTAAGTAGGAACCATGGAGAGGTCTCCTATTACTTGACACAAGCGCTGACAGGTCACGGATGTTTCAATTCGTACCTGCAGCGCTTTAAGAAGAAAGAGAGTGAGGCGTGTGCTTACTGCCAGTTCCCTGTGGACAACGCAGAGCACACCCTCTTTGCCTGCAGTCAATGGGACTTGGAGAGGCAGGCCATGTTCACCGGTGTAAACACTACAGTTACACCGGAGAACATGGTAGCGCTGATGATCCAGTCCCAGGAAAACTGGCGGCTCATCGAGACCTTTATCATCTCTGTTATGATGAGAAAGGATCTCGATGGCCGCAGATAGGCGAGATCGACAGTATTCCATTTTATATTTATTTTATTTGTTTATTTTATTATTTATTTTGTCCTTTTATTGTCTTTTTACAATTTTGTGTTTATTTATTTATTTATTTTGTCTTTTATTGTCTTTTTACAATTTTCTGTTTATTTATTTATTTATTGTAGTCTTTTTACAGTTTTATGTTATATTTTGTTTGTTCATCTGTCTTTTTACAATTTTATTTTTGACTTGTTTAATTTATTTTTTATTTTATTTCTTGACTCTTTATTGTTTTCTTTTCTGGTGTGCTGTTGATTCCGCTTGACATAGATTTTAGTTTTTCATTTTAAAATTGATAACGCAGGATGTCCGCAGGAATGGACGAAGTCGCTTTGCGACAGAGTTGGAGCGCCACCCTCGAAGGCAAAAGTCTTCACGACAGTACCGAGGGTGGATAAAAGGGCTCCCAAGAAGGGTTGACGGGTTTTAGTGGGTCGGGGCTGGTAGTAGTTCGCCAGCTTATTTTGTTTATTGTTCTCCTTTTTTTTTTTTTACCAACCCCACATAACCTTGGCATGCGGAAGCCAAGGTATCTGTAAACAGATTTCCCAATAGTCCCTAAGCAGAAAAAAAAAAAAAAAAAAAAAAAAACTTAAAATCTTTTAAAAATAATATTAATTATCCATTTAATAAAATTGAAATAAATTAAAAAATTTAAAATAATAATTAGTATCTTCTTCCAAATTAATATTATTAATTTATCATAACGTATTCGTGGAAATCTTCCACGAATACAAATAATTAAAATCATAAAAATTAAAGTTTTAAAAACTACCCTTAAACTAAAATTATCTATAAAATAAAATAAAACAATTAAAAATCTTATTAATATAATTATACCATACTCTGATAAAAAAATTAATACAAATCCACCTCTTATATACTCAGTATTAAACCCTGAAACTAATTCTGATTCACCTTCTGCCAAATCAAAAGGTGTACGATTTAATTCTGCTAAAACTCTTACTAAAAATATTTATATAATTCATGCATAAAAAGTCCCACTTTTGATCCATGCAAAATGGACCAAAAAGCACGTTTTATAAAATAGGATGTTATAAATACAGTCGCGCATGCGCAGAATATTCAGAGTGACTTTTATTTCACTTTTTACTTTTATTTCATACTTTTATTGCACACTTTCTTTTGAACAACCAATCAGAAACGGTCTAGTCACTTGCTATCAATACGCCATCTGCTGAAGGAAAGGCGAACTTGAACGCATATGGTTGATTCAGTCCTACACGCCATTTTATCAGTTCCTCCAGTTATTAGTAGATTATTTCTCAGTGTTTAATTTTATCAAAATGGAAGAAAACAGTATTAATTCAACTCCATCAGACATAAAGGAAGCAGCGAGACAAATTACCGAAAATTTACTGCCTGAAAAATCGAAGGAACAGTATAAAGCATGCTACCTACAATTCACAGCGTGGCAAAGTGAAAAAAATACGACTTCAGTATCAGAGGAAACGATGCTTGTTTATTTTGAAGAATTATCAAAAAAATTCAAACCATCAAGCGTTTGGTCAAAATATTCTATGATAAGGAGTACCGTTTTGAACATTCGTCGTGTCGATATTAGTCAATATAAACAGTTGGCTGCTTTTCTGTCAAAAAACAGCAAAGGATTTGAAAGCAAAAAATCTCAAACTCTTCAACCTGATCAAGTCGAGCAATTTTTACGAGAAGCCTCGGACAATCAATATTTAGCTATAAAGGTATGTATTCTTAGATATTCCTAGCATTATATAATAGTAAAAATAAAAATTGGAATTAAAACATAACCTCTAAATCGAATATAATAATAAGAATAGATATTTTAAAACATTTAAAATTTTAACACTTTACAACATAACCTTTAAATAGTAAATAAACCATATAAAAAAATAAATTACATATAATAATCGTGAATATCTTTCGTTCATTCTGTCCACACCTGAAGTTAGTATTTGTTATAGGTCTTTTGTTTTTTTTAAACGTATTGTTTGACATTATTTTGTGTTGGTTAAAATTTTTCAATGTTTTTTTGGCATTGTTTCGATAATTAATTTTGAATCGAAATTTTAAAAAATAATTGAATTTTATTTTATTTTCAATTGAAAACTTGGTAAATAATTGAATTTTAAATTGAAAATTTGAAAATAATTTAATTTTAGTTGATTGTTGATTGAAAATTTGAAAATAATTAATTTTAGTTGATTGCTGATTGAAAATTTTGATAATAATTAATTTTGACTCGAAATTTTGGAAAATAATAAAATTTTAATTGAAATTTTGGATAATAATTTAATTTAAGTTGATTTTGGATTAAAATTTCGGGTAATAATTGAATTTTAATTGAAATTTTCGATAATAATTTAATTTAAGTTCATTTTTAATTGAAAATTTCGATAATTAATTTTGAATAAAAATTTTAAAAAATAATTGAATTTTATTTCATTTTAAATTGAAAACTTGGTAAATAATTGAATTTTAAATTGAAAATTTGAAAATAATTTAATTTTAGTTGATTGTTGATTGAAAATTTGAAAATAATTAATTTTAGTTGATTGCTGATTAAAAATTTTGATAATAATTAATTTTGACTCGAAATTTTGGATAATAATTTAATTTAAGTTGATGTTGAATTAAAATTTGGGGTAATATTTGAATTTTATTTAATTTTAAATTGAAAACTTGGTAAATAATTGAATTTTAAATTGAAAATTTGGAAAATAATTCAATTTTATATATAATTTAATATCGTATAATAATAATTTTCATTATTATCATTTAATATGAAATAATATTCTAATAAATTTAAATTATTATTGATAATATTAATCTTTAATTTCTTTATAACAAACAATTAAATATTCAATTTGGCGCGCTTGCGCGCGTTTAATATTGCTAGTTTAATTTTAATACTGTAAAAAATAATTTAATTTCAGGTGGCGTTAATACTTGGGATTGCTGGAGCATGCAGAATGGAGGAATTGAAAAATATAACGTTGCAAGATATCAAACATCAGGAAAATATGGTGCTTATCACAATTCCAAAAACAAAGACTTATGTTTCACGAAAATTTGTAGTGGAAGGAGAATTTTACGAAATTTTCAGGAAATATGAAGCATTGCGACCACAAAATTGTGTCTCCGATCGATTCTTCCTATCCATGCGAAACGGAAAATGCACCCAACAAGTAATCGGCATAAATACACTCGGAGCTATGCCCAAGGTAATAGCTGAATATTTACAACTTGAGGAACCTGAAAAGTACACAGGACACACTTTTCGTCGCACCTCTACAACGATATTAGCAGATTCTGGAGCCGACCTAATGACTTTAAAACGCCACGGAGGGTGGAAGTCGGATAAAGTCGCGATGGGATATGTGGAAGATTCAATTTTTAGTAGAAAAAAAATATGTAAACAGATATGTAGTTCTATAAACCTACAACCCTCCGTCTTATCAACTTCCGAGCCTGCTGTCAATGTACCTCAAGAAAACACTGAAAACAGCGTGAATTTTAATGCTGCAACGTCAAATGTGAATCAAGAAAAAGAAAATGCATCACTTGTGTCAAATATGTTGGAAGAAAGAAAAATTTGTCTCAATTTGAGCAACTGCCAAGTAACGTTTAATTTCACAAATAAATAATTTTGCTTAAGGCGTTTCCATTGAGAGACACGCAGATCTCATAACTTAAAATTTAGTCTTTTTAAACTAATTTTAAGAAAAAACTTTTATTTTTCGTTTTATGCTTATGAAAAGTTAATTCTTCCAAAAGCGTATTTCTTAATATATACAATAAGCATTTAAATATATTTGTAAGAACAGTAGATTTTTTTACGATTGACATTTGTAGAAAAAGTGAAGTATAGTCGTTATTTAGTTTTTAGCTTAAAGCAATCGTTACAGAAATAAAAAGCATATATATTTTCTTTTAAGTTAAAAGCTTTGTTAACGAAAATGGATAATTTCGCCAAAAATTCACGAAGTGTACTTTCTTTTACTTTTTTCTTCACTTATTCCATCAGAAAGTGAATTTTGTTTCTTCACTCAATTCTTGATTTAAGATTCGTTAAAAAGTGGACAAGTTGAGCCAAAAAGTGAAAATCTGATCTAAAGTTTCTTGTAATTAAATATTCTTCGTTTCTTTTGTTTTGTTTCAATAAATTTTCAAACATTATTTTGACTTTTTATGCATTTATTATATAATAGTGTATTTTGCTATGAACGCGATTTCGTTGCGGGGGGCTTCGCCCCCCGAAGATTCCAGGCGCTTGGGTATTGGTAACATGGCTTTCTTAAAATCGTAAGTAAATTTATTTTTATTGAGTAATATAATTCATCTTTTGAGCCCCTTTTTTTGTAGTCAGGGGGCTTCGCCCCCCGAACCCCCCCTAATAACGTTTGTATACTTGTTAGTGGTTCTGTGATCGAAACCTCCTGACACTCGTGCACTTTTTATGCATTTATTATATAAAATAGTATATGATACTATAATATAATTACACTTAAAAATCAAAATATTCAAATTTTATCTTGTATTTTAATAAAAATTTTTAAATCAAAACTTTCAATAAATATTAACCTACTTAATAAAAGTAAAATTAAACTAACTTCATATGAAATAGATTGAGAAACTGCCCGAATTCTTCCTAATATAGAATACATTGAATTAGAAGATCATCCTCTTAACATTATTATATAAACCCCTATACTTAAAAAACATAAAATAAGTAATATTCTAAAATTATTACAAAATAAATTATAAAAATTTGAAATTAACAATCATATTATTAATATTAACAAAAATCTAAAACAAGGTCTAAATAAATAAAATATATAATTTAAATTTTTAATTAAAAAAAACTCTTTACTTATTAACTTTACTGCATCTCTAAAAGGTTGTAAAATTCCTTTAATTAAAATTTTATTTGGCCCTTTACGAATCTGAATATACCCCAAAACCTTTCGTTCTAATAAAGTTAGAAAAGCTACCCCTACTAATACAACTAAAATTATAATTAAATTTCTTAAAACTATATCAAAAAATATTATAATAAACATATTTTAATAAAAATATTTTAATTTTTTAAATGAAACTTAAACTCATTGCACTAATCTGCCATATTAAATATAATTTATAAAAAAATCTATTCTTTTAACTTTGAAAATTAATAGTCTAATAACTTAAAATTATTATTAATATATTTCTATATATACTTAATTCCTAAAATTAATACACTAATCTGCCATAATAAATTAATTATACATATTAACTTTAAATTAATACTAAAAATATCAAAAATTTTTGTGCACTTAACACTTAAATATATATATATATATATATATAAATAATGGTAATAAAAATTTAATTTACATAATTTATTTAATCATAATAACCCTTTAATCAGGCATATCATTTAATTAATTACTTACTTAATCATTTATTTAATTAACCCCCCCCCAAAAAATGAATAAGTTTAAGCCAAACTATATATTTAAGTCGAAATTAAATCCTAATTTTTAGGTTTATTCAAGACCTAAACTCACCTTAAAGATCCCTCCTTCAATTCATAATAAGCCCCAACTAACAAAATTACTATAATAAAATAAAAAATAAATTTGAAACTCAAATCTTTTAATTTAAATAATTTTACTACTGGTAAAATTAGAGTAATTTCTAACTGGTCGAACATAAAAACTACTCTAATTTTGAAATTAATTGACAAATTGAATTGTACAGAGAATTTTTCAGCGCTCAAAAGTGTTTGCAAAGTAAGCATATCTCGGCATATTGTGGAAAAAATTTTGTTCGCAAAATTTACTAGGCAGGTAATTAATTGCAACTTTAATTGGATGAATGTTCGACCAGTTAGCTAAACAAAATAATTTAAATTAATTAATTAGAGTGATTAGCCATTTTTGGACGCCCTCTGGGGGTCAGATATTTTCTATTTTTCTACCTGAACAGAATGCAAAAGGTCCGATTCGATTCCATCGAGATGGTATAAAAATTTTTTCAATCGGTGCCCTCCGAGCCATCGGAGCTCTAATCCCACTGATATCACTGGCAATGATCGGAAGCACCGATTGAAAAAATTTTTTTACCATCTCGATGGAATCGAATCGGACCTTTTGCATTCTGTTCAGGTAGAAAAATAAAAAATATCTGACCCCCAGAGGCCGTCCAAAGATGGCTAATCACTCTAATTCATTAATTTAAATTATTTTGTTTAGCTAACTGGTCGAAGATTCACCCAATTAAAATTATACAAATCGCCTAACTTTAAAACCAATTTATCAATTTTCAATTTATATGTATTAATTACATAAAATATCTGTGATGTTTTTAATAAAATATTTAATGAAATCTCATTAATAAACTAAATAGTAAAAATAATAAAAAATAAAATATGTTAAGATTCAAAAAGATGTACATATGGAGAACATAACCTAAAATTTATTTTCGCGTTTATTTCATTTCATCGAGAAGCATCATTGTTCAAAGATGTTCAATCAAATATTTTTTAATTTAGCATCAGTAGAAGGAAGCATTTAATTAAATGAAAACCGCTAAAATAATCTGTGAACATAACCTACAATTCTTTTTGTCACATAAATGCATATAGATGAACAATTAATTATACCATTATTAATAATTATTTTAATTAATTGTATATAAATAATAGAATATATAGAATATAAATTTTTATTAATTTTATATATATTTCAACAATATTATTAACTAATTTTTCAATCGCCAATGTCTTTATTAATAAAAGATTGCCGTGAGAGTGGGGACCGTTTGCGTCCGCGGTCTGGCACCACTGCGGCTTCGAAAATCTATAGGCCTAAGCACAACTGCTTCGCAAACGCAAAGCATGAGTTTGAAAAGGACAGAGATATATTTGTGTCCTTTTCTGTCACATGCACCTCTTCACGAAGGACTTTCGCGAAGCTATTGTGCGTTGGGCTTAAGGCGGTTCCAGAATAGGTGCAACAAGTGCAAGTCCAAATGCAAATCCCATGAGTGCGAATCCCATGAGCCTTTATTCTGCGTTGGCCTAGAGTTAGATAGGACTACGTCCTTTGCTAAAATGTTATTTAAATCAAAAAAAGTTAAAAAAAAGTGGAAAGAGAAGGGGGAAAAAACGGCCTGACTTGAGATTCTGCCCATGGAATGTGTCTAGGGCTCAGGTTAATGTAGCTAGACGAAAATTGTGGTACAGTGACGCATTATCAAATTGGAGCTACCAGATATTTTGCGCAGACATACAACGAGTCGATTTTCGTGCAAGGAATAGGCAAGTACTTCGGAAGCAGGTTCCCAGCAAACACGTTCTATAATGTTCTATAACAATGAGGTCACAGTTTTACAGAACAATGTTATGTAGCTGTTCTGAAATTCTGTAATTCACTGTAACACTACTTGTAATATTAACTTGGGGCGGACATTTTAATATTACTGTAATGTCACTGCAATGTTACATTGTAATATTACTAACATTACATGTAACATTACAGTGACATTACAGTAATCTTTACGCAATTTTCACTAAACTTTGCAATTAAATATTGTGAACATTGTATTGTTGTTGTTGTTCATGATAATCTTCTAATTTTTAGCCAACCCTCGATCCCACTCTCCAACAGAACAAAGCAGGAAATCGTCAAGGAGGAGGAGGATGAGAATCAGTTACTTCAAGACAAATTGAAAAATCTTAAAATTGTATACGATTCACGGCAGAAATACGAAGCTTCAGTCAGAATAAATCATGAAGCAGCACGATTATTAAAAAATTTTAAAAATAATTATGTTTTACACATATCAGAAAAATTCAAAAACATATCGGCATTGAAACACGAAGAAATTTTAGAACTATATATGAAAAGCCCGACTTTGTTTTTCCAGAGTTGCCTTCGATATTTAACAAATCGGCAATTCATTGATTTGCACCAAACTTTCATGAAGTCAAAACTTATCTCAAATGCCCTTAGATGCCTATGGAATTTAAAAAACCCAGCACATAAATTAAAAATTACTAATGTTCTGATTGAAGTCTTTACTAGGGATGAAATTAATCGCAGACAAAAATGTGTAAAGGTATTTAAAATTTTCTTTAGCTGACTGGTCGAACAGTCACTTAATACAAAATGCAATTAATCACCAGCCTAGTAAGTTTTGCGAACAATATTTAGTAGTTTGCAAACACTTTTGAGCGCTGAAAAATCCTTTGCACAATTCAATTAGTCAATTAATTTCAAAATTAGTTTTGACGTCCGACCAGTTAGCTAAAATAAAAAAATAAAATTATAATTTTCGTAAATAATGGGGAATTATTTGCCCCACTTCAATTGAAAGAAATGATATTTTTCAACCAATTTGCGAATAAATAAATTTTTAAATAAATATTTCAAAGTTATTTTTTTTTAAACACAATTGAAGTGGGGCAAATAATTCCCGATTATTTAATTTAATTTTAGATTGAAGACTCGAAGAAACAAGACACAGCCCAACCCGAATCGAACCAGGATCATGTCCACCTGAATAAGACGAGCGCACCGGTAAGCTCGAGGACATTGAGAAGTGCTAAATCAAAAAAAATTAATTAGAATTAATTTTTATTTTAGCTAACTTGTCGGACGTAAAAACTTGTCTGATTTTTAAATTAATGGACTAATTGAATTGTGCAAAGGATTTTTCAGCGCTTAAAAGTGTTTGCAAACTACGCATATTGTGGAAAAAATTTTGTTCGCAAAATTTACTAGGCAGGTAATTAATTGCAACTTTAATTGGGTGAATATTCGACCAGTTAGCTAAACAACATAATTTAAATTAATTAATTAGATTGATTAGCCATCTTTGGACGGCCTCTAAGGGTCAGATATTTTTTATTTTTCTACCTGAACAGAATGCAAAAGGTCCTATTCGATTCCATCGAGATGGTATAAAAATTTTTTCAATCGGTGCCCTCCGAGCCATCGGAGCTCTAATCCCACTGATATGACTGGCAATGATCGGAAGCACCGATTGAAAAAATTTTTTTACCATCTCGATGGAATCGAATCGGACCTTTTGCATTCTGTTCAGGTAGAAAAATAAAAAATATCTGACCCCTAGAGGCCGTCCAAAGATGGCTAATCACTCTAATTAATTAATTTAAATTATTTTCTTTAGCAAACTGGTCGAAGATTCACCCAATTAAAGTTGCAATTAATTACCTGCCAAATAAATTTTGCGAACAAAATTTTTTCCACAATATGCGTAGTTTACAAATACTTTTGAGCGCTGAAAAATCCTTTTCACAATTCAATTAGTCAATTAATTTCAAAATTAGTTTTTACGTCCGCCCAGTTAGCTAAAATAAAAAAATAAAATTATAATT
Source organism: Leptopilina boulardi (assembly GCF_019393585.1). NCBI lineage: Eukaryota > Metazoa > Arthropoda > Insecta > Hymenoptera > Figitidae > Leptopilina > Leptopilina boulardi. The sequence goes on from NW_026138005.1 coordinate 35,144, forward strand.
ATAATATTATTATTTAATTTTAGATTGAAGACTCGAAGAAACAAGACACAGCCCAACCCGAATCGAAACAGGATCATGTCCACCTGAATAAGTCGAGCGCACCGGTAAGCTCGAGGACATTGAGAAGTGCAAAATCAAAAAAAATTAATTAGAATTAATTTTTATTTCAGCTAACTGAACTATTTTTCCTGAAAAAACTGAAAATAAACATACACAAGAAAAGATTTTGTCATTTCTAAAAATCAAAAAAAAAAAAAAGAGAAGTACCACATTAATGAGTATGTTAATTCAAGCTTACCCAGTACAAACATCTGCTCGAGTTAAATGAATACATTCTCGAATATTGGGAGAATCTCTCAAAAATGATGCAACCAAAGAATAAATTCAACTTCTTTTCAATCCGAGCCTTATCCAAGCGTAACGATCTTCGTTTAAGCCTGGAAGAAAACTGTTGCGCTGACCAAGAATTTTGTTGTTTGCAAAACCGAAATTTTCCTGAAGATGATGGATGTTTGGACGAAACGGAAAATTTAGGTAAAAATCCTATTAAATTCCTAGCTTCTTTCAATTCCTTAGATAATCGAGTCAGTTCGGTAATATAAAAAAATATCCACGCTAATTTACGAGGATCATTAGCTTGATATCTAACACGAGGAGCATTATCTAAACAAACAAAAATGGAAAAATTATCAATAAAAAAAAAAAAGAAAAAGAGGAGATTCATCTTATAAAATGTTTATCTCATATCCCCTCATTAAAAATTGCTGTCGATAATGCATTATCAAATGTTTTAATTCTAAAGAAGAAACCCGCACTAATACTCCATGACGTTTCACATACACATGACGTAACACAAGCTAGTAAGGATTGTAGCAGCACTCGCGAATGGCATTCTCCAAATAGTGAACTGATAAATTCCAAATTGTTCCTCTAATTCTGTCACTCGCAAAGCAAGTAATCGATGCTTGGAAATACAAACACTTGATGGATCAAGATCATATGTTGAGATAGATTGAAAAATCACGTCCAGTTCTTCACGACTCAACTCGGGAATGGATTGAGTTGATGATGTTGAAGGTTGCATAAAATTTTCTGCAACATTACTTGATGTTGATGCAGCAGAATTATCGTGTCCAACAGGAGGAACATAAGGAACTGACAAGTTTAATCCTTCCTCATTGACTTCAGATATTATAACACCAGACGTTGAAGCAGAGGAAACATCGAATTGATTGTTATAAGTATCTACTGATCTTAACTCATTCTCCAATTCACTTACATTGATATTATCATTCACTATTCGGTTCAGAAATTCCAAATTAAAGTCTTCTATAAAGTCACTGTTTTCAGTTGAATCACACAAAACTTCGTCATCCATGATTTGAATAAAAATAACAAAAAAAAAGAAAAAGGACTTAGAGCTCACCATGAGGAATATCTCGATCGATTAATAATGGTGTTGTAACATATTTTCGGCGCAGTAAAATTCAAAGTCAACTGTGGAACAATCACTTACTGAACCACCGTCTTGCATAGTCGATAAGGAACTGACTTCTAGATGATCATAGTGGGAGTTGTGGATCCTGAGATCACCATCCCTTAAATTGATGACAGCAGCAGATCCTTTGTCTCAAGAGAAACATCTGGACCGTGGGAGACAATTTTAATATTTTGATAACAACTTACCTCATCTTCCACATATTCTTCTTTTAGACACGTACACCGAAGTCCAACAAATAGTCAAAACTAAAACTTACCTTGTCAGCATAATAATTCACTTTAGAAACACAAAAATTATTCGAATCACTAAATTGTAAAATTTATGAGAAATTGTAAATATCCTTGCAACTTCATCAAAGACGATGAACAATTTAAGGAGGAAGGACTGTTACATCCCGATATATTTTAAATTTTACAAATTTTCATAAATTATTATTATTTTAATAAATTATTTAAGTAATTAATCGCAATCAAGAGATTGAAATTACCAATCTAAATTATATGAATAATAATTCAAAAATAGAAAGAATGCGTTCACTCATATTATTTAAATCATATAATATGACGTGTAGTAAGGAGTAAAATGAATAAACTTTTGAATGAACGTAGATTTCGAATGAACTATGAATCACGTATAACTCGAGCGCGAGCATAAACATGATGTCATAGCTGTACCTGACGAAATATAATGTCAATTATAAAGAAAATTAAAGACTACAAAAGACAATCAATAATATAATCAATTTAATGCATAGAGTTGTAAACATAGACATGTGATATTAATCATGTGTGATGTAAACATGTTTGTGTGTATAAATCTATGAATCAATAAATCAATCGATAAATGAGTCGATAAAGCGATCAATAAAATAATTACATTTATTTACACTATTATTACAATTATAAATCAATACATGTAATTTTATAATAATTATTAATTGATTATAAGATTGAATGTAGTTAATTCACTATTATAGTTAAAGATAAATTCTTAGAAAACTCGTACGTGCCTAAGACAGTTTTAGCAAAATACGTTCCCTGATCTGTTTTAGCACAAAATTCATGTTCTCTCTTACTCTAATGGTTTTCCCCACTCGATACATGGACCAAAAGTCCTATATAAACCCATGTAAAATCAAGAGTAATTGTCAAAAAGTTCCGGTGTAGTTCAGTGCGGACAGTATCATTGTAGAGCGACCCTTCAGTTTAATCGCGAGTTATTGTATTCTTTCCCATAAAAAGGTGCAAGTTATTTTGTTTTTCACTTAGAAACAAGTTTCTTTCCCCTAAAAAGGTGCAAGAGAAGCAATTAACATTTAGAGTCAATAATTTGTTGATTAACTGTCGTATTTGTAATTAATATTAATAGTATAAAATTTCACTAACTCTTTCCTGTAAAAAGGTGCAATTTTTTTCGTTGAATTTTTCAAATTTCAAACTTTTGGTAAATTCTTTTAGAAAAATTAATTTTATCAAAAAACAATTTTTTTCGTTGAATTTTTCAAATTTCAAACTTTTGGTAAATTCTCTTCGAAAAATTAATTTTCCCAAAAAAAATTTTTTTTCGTTGAATTTTTCAAATTTCAAACTTTTGGTAAATTCTCATAGAAAAAATAATTTTTTCAAAAAAAAAATTTTTTCGTTGAATTTTTCAAATTTCAAACTTTTGGTATAGTCACACATACACACATACACATACACATACACACACATACATACATACACACAAACACACATACACACATACGCACATACACATAAACACATAAACACATACACACATACACACATACACACATACACACATACACACATACACACATACACATACACACATACACACACATACACACATACACACATTCACACATACATACACACATACACATACACACATACACACATACATACATACACACACATACACACATACATACACACATGCACACATACACACATACATACACATACACATACACATACACATACACATACACATACACATACACATACACATACACATACACATACACATACACATACACATACACATACACATACACACATACACACACATACACATACACACACATACACATACACACATACACACACATACACATACACATACATACACACATACACACATACACACATACACACATACACACATACACACATACACACATACACACATATATACAAACACACATAGACATACACACATATACACATACACATACACACATACATACACACACATACACACATACACACAATCACACATACATACACACATACACATACACACATACACACACATACACATACACACATACACACATACACACATACATACATACACATATACTCACATACACACATACATACACACATGCACACATACACACATTCACACATACACTCATACACACATATACACATAGACATACACACATACACACACATACACACATACACATACACACACATACACACATACACACATACACACATACACACATACACACATTCACACATACATAAACACATACACATACAAACATACACACACCTACACACATACATACATACACACACATACACACATACATACACACATGCACACATACACACATACATACACATACACATACACATACACATACACATACACATACACATACACATACACATACACATACACATACACATACACATACACATACACATACACATACACATACACATACACATACACATACACATACACATACACATACACATACACATACACATACACACATACACACATACACACACATACACATACACACACATACACATACACACATACACACACATACACATACATACATACATACACACATACACACATACACACATACACACATACACACATACACACATACACACATACACACATATATACAAACACACATAGACATACACACATATACACATACACATACACACATACATACACACATACACACATACACACATACACACATTCACACATACATACACACATACACATACACACATACACACACATACACATACACACATACACACACATACATACACATATACTCACATACACACATACATACACACATGCACACATACACACATTCACACATACACACATACACACATATACACATAGGCATACACACATACACATACACACACATACACACATACACACATACATACATACACACATACACACATACACACATATATACAAACACATATAGACATACACACATATACACATACACATACACACATACATACACACACATACACACATACACACATTCACACATACATACACACATACACATACACACATACACATACACACATACACATACACACATACACACATACACACATACATACATACACATATACTCACATACACACATACATACACACATGCACACATTCACACATACACACATACATACATACACATATACTCACATACACACATACATACATACACACATTCACACATAAAACCACACATACACACATTCACACATACACACATACACACATACATACATACACACATCCACACATACACACACATACACATACACACATACACACATACTCACATATATACAAACACACATAGACATACACACATATACACATACACAAACACATACATACACACACATACACACATACACACATACACACATACACACATTCACACATACATACACACATACACATACACACACATACACATACACACATACACACATACACACATACATACATACACATATACTCACATACACACATACATACACACATGCACACATACACACATACACACATACACACATACACACATACACACATACACACATATACACATACACATACACACATACACACATACACACATACACACATACACACATACACACATACACACATTCACACATTCACACCTACATACACACATACACATACACATACACACATACACACATTCACACATAAACACATACATACATACACATATACTCACATACACACATAATTACACACATGCACACATACACACATACATACACACACATACACACACATACACACACATACACACATACATACATTCACACATACACACACACATACACATACACATACACATTAATTTTTCAAAAAACAATTTTTTTCATTGAATTTTTCAAATTTCAAACTTTTGGTCAATTCTCTTAGAAAAAATAATTTTCCCAAAAAAAAATTTTTTTTCGTTGAATTTTTCAAATTTCAAATTTTTGGTAAATTCTCTTAGAAAAATTAATTTTTTCGAAAAAAAAATTTTTTCGTTCTATTTTTCAAATTTCATACTTTTGCCATAGTCACACATACACACATACACACATACATACATATGTACATACACACATACACACATACACACATACACACACATACACATACACACACATACACATACACATACACACACATACACACATACAAATACACATACATACACACATACACACATACACACATATATGAAACACACATAGACATACACACATATACACATACACATACACACATACATACACACATACACACATACACACATACACACATTAAACATACATACACACATACACATACACACATACACACACATACACATACACACATACACACATACACACACATACATACACATATACTCACATACACACATACATACACACATGCACATATACACACATACACACATACACACATACATACATACACATACACACACATACACATACACATACACATTAATTTTTCAAAAAACAATTTTTTTCAAATTTCAAACCTTTGGTCAATTCTCTTAGAAAAAATAATTTTCCCAAAAAAAATTTTTTTTCGTTGAATTTTTCAAATTTCAAACTTTTGGTAAATTCTCTTAAAAAAATTAATTTTTTCGAAAAAAAAATTTTTTTGTTCTATTTTTCAAATTTCAAACTTTTGCCATAGTCACACATACACACATACACACATACATACATATGTACATACACACATACACACATACACACATACACACACATACACATACACACACATACACATACACATACACACACATACACACATACACATACACATACATACACACATACACACATACACACATATATGAAACACACATAGACATACACACATATACACATACACATACTCACATACATACACACATACACACATACACACATTCACACATACACACATTCACACCTACATACACACATACACATACACATACACACATACACACATTCACACATAAACACATACATACATACACATATACTCACATACACACATAATTACACACATGCACACATACACACATACATACACACACATACACATACATACACACATACACATACACACATACACACACATACACATACACACATACACACACATACATACACATATACTCACATACACACATACATACACACATGCACACATACACACATACACACATACACACATACACACATACATACATACACATATACTCACATACACACATACATACACACATGCACACATACACACATACATACACACACATACACACATACATACATACACACATACATACACATACACATACACACATACACACATACACATACACATACACACACATACACATACACACATACACATACACACATACACACATACACACATACACACATACACACATATACACATACACATACACACATACACATACACACACATACACACATAC